>NC_057794.1:597437454-597438851 GCF_018294505.1 Triticum aestivum
CGGAGTTAGGGAGAGGGGCATGCGGCATCGAGGTTGGGGACGGGGTCAGGGCGGTGGGCGCACGGCGGAGGGCGGCGATGTAGGGGGGGTGTGTTGAGGTCGGGGTCGGGGGCGGCGTCGAGGTCGCGGTCGGGGGCGGGGGCAGCGTCGAAGGTGTGCGGAGAGCGACGGGTCGCGCGTGGCGGCCGACGATGATGCAGGGCGGCGACAGCGGAGGAGGAGGGATTTGGGGGAAGTGGCCGTGGGGGAAGAACGAACCGCGCGGTTAAGTTAAAAGTAACAGTAGCGCGTTCCAGGAAGTGCGCTGCTGCTACGGTAGCTATAACGCGTTTCCTAACAAGCGCTACTGCTATTCCTTCTCTTTTTTATTTGCTTTCCATTTAATTTTATTTTCATTAGCAGTAGCGCCTTTGTTCGTAAACGCGCTGCTACAAAACAAGTAGCGGTAGCGCGGTTCCACGTAGATCACTATTACTATGTGTAGCCTATCGGCTAAGCTGTGGGAATTTTAGTAGTAGCGCTTTTATACTCGGGCGCGCTACTGCTATAACTGTATCTGTAGCGCGGTTTTAAATACCGCGTTGCTGCTAATTAGCACCAGCGTGCGTTTTTATCCCGCGCTACTGCTAATGTTCTGTGTATAAGGTTTTCCCTAGTAGTGTAATGTCATATGCAACTAAAAGATTCAGTGGCATACACAAAAAAAGATTCAATGAGAATTGATTGAATGACATACACAACAAATGAACGAATCAATACAAAGTGTGGCAAAAAACGTACCATGTCCTCCGCCACGATTTCGTCAAACATGACCTAGGCAAACCTGGCGCCGATGGTTCCTAGGGTTATCTGCACCCAATGGAGTTGCGGTGAGTTGTACACCATCTCTGACGCGTCTTGTTTCGCCAAGCTATCTGGAATCCCCGCCCATTCGGACGGCAGAATGGACTCGGTCACGAGCGGACTGGATGACACCTTCTTTCTTAGTGGTGGGGCAGATGCGTATGGGGCGATCGGCTCCACTGGATCGGATGCATCCATGTTGATGTGGATCACCTCCTTGGTCGCAGCTTCCAGTTCACGCCACCGGGCGTGCTGCTCCTTCTGGGAGATCTTCTCCACCTTACAACTGACCCCCACAGACTCCGCCAAGGCAACATGCATGGCAGAGGTGGGGGACGGGGTACTTGGTGATAGCATCTACGATGGTGGATGAGGGAGGCGACGTGGACTGGGAGCAATGGTGGAGGACAACGATGACTCAGACGCGAGAAATGGAGGCATATGCGGGAGGAGGGCGGTCAATTAGGTGGACTAGGTCAATTTGGAGGGATTTGGGGTGGGTCTGGTCTGTCAGATCCGATGTGGCGGACGCGTTTGGGCCTCCCCATATCCGT
>NC_057794.1:597439228-597478116 GCF_018294505.1 Triticum aestivum
TGGTCCATCTCTCTGGACTTTCGGGGACGATATGAGAGGGGTCCAGCTGTAGATGCTCTTAAAGCATCTCCAACATATCCAACAACAACAACAACAACAACAACAACAACAACAAATCCTTTAGTCCCAAACAAGTTGGGGTAGGCTAGAGGTGAAATCCATAAGATCTCACGACCAACTCATGGCTCTGGCACATGGATAGCAAGCTTCCACGCACCCCTGTCCATAGCTAGTTCTTTGGTAATACTCCAATCCTTTAGGTCTCTCTTAACAGACTCCTCCCATGTCAAATTCGGTCTACCCCGACCTCTCTTGACATTCTCCACACACTTTAGCCATCCACTATGCACTGGGGCTTCTGGAGGCCTGCACTGAATACGCCCAAACCATCTCAGATGATGTTGGACAAGCTTCTCTTCAATTGGTGCTACCCCAACTCTATCTCATATATCATCATTCCGGACTCGATCCTTCCTTGTGTGGCCACACATCCATCTCAACATACGCATCTCCGCCACACCTAACTGTTGAACATGTCACCTTTTAGTCGGCCAAAACTCAGCATGTTGGGGAACGCAGTATTTTAAAAAAATTCCTACGATCACGCAAGATCTATCTAGGGATGTGTCATGGGGTTAGCACGGCAGATGTCCTACTATGAAGACTTAGTCGTGGAGCCATCACACTAGGTTAGCTTAAAGGGGTTAAATAGGACAAAGGACATGGAGGTTTTATACTGGTTCGGCCCCTTGCGGTGAAGGTAAAGGCCTAATCCAGTTGAAGGTGGTATTGCTAGATTTCGATTACCGGGGAGCGAATACGCTTGACCTAGTTCTCAATTTGTTGTCCCTAACTCGCCGCTGGGTCATCCCTTTATATACATAGGTTGACGCCCGGTGGCTTACAGAGTCCCGGCCGGCTTATAAACGTATCCGGCTCGGTGACCTAATTACAATTGCCTTATAACACAAGTCACATACATATGGCGGTTTACACCTACGGGCCTTAAGCCGCCTTTGGGCCTTTGGGCTTTCATAAGTCATCTTCATGAACCGCCATCTTCAACTCCTTCCTGGGCTTTGTCCTATGAGTCGCCAGGTGTATAACTCGGCCCCTCCTGGGCAGGTTAACTCAGTATCTATATCCCCAACATTAGGCCCCATGTTGATTTGAACTTGTTCATATCAATCTTCAACACTTAGGAAAATTCCTTCTTCATTACCTTCACGAGAACTTGTAACTCGCCGTGACGTCATCCTCTGGAATTATGATAACCCGCCATGATGTCACCTGTCATTAATTTTATACAACCAAATCTTTAATGCATCTCCTCATTTTTAATGAATCTCCAAAAATCGAGGCGTCTATACTGTCACATATCCGTTCTTTGGTCTCCTCGATTCTCGCGCTTGTCACTTATCCATTTGCCTTATAAATAGAGCGGGGGCTTCTTTCACTTCCCCCCGTACCTCTTCGTCTTGCCTTCTTCCTCGCGATGCCCTAGCATGCGAGCTCTGCCGCCACCGTCGACCTTCATCTCTGCTCCAACATTGGTCGCTGCATCAACCTGTTCGGATCAGATCTCCTCCACGCATCTCCGCTGTTCATCAACCCTGGTTAGTTCTCCTTTTTTCCTTTTCTCCTAGATCTGTTAGGGTTTACACGAGTTCATGGAAGCTCATCGCTGTTCTTCGCTGTTCTTTGCTGTAGCATAAGCACTCAATTCAAACTTAATACCTTTCTTGTGCAGTAATAGCCATAGTTCCCTTTTTCATCATCAGAGTGTCTCTTTTTAAATAGAAAATCCAATCTGGACCTTATGAACTTCTCAAGAACCAATATTTAGGCCTGAATATACTTTCATTTCCTAATACGCGGTAGATCCAAAATTGTAATATCAATATGTGAAACCTGTTTTTCATCACTTAGCGATTTTTTCCATCTTCAGATCTATACCTTCAGTACCTGTTCAGGCAGTTTAACTCAGAAAAGTAATATCCCGCCAAGCACCATTAGTCCCCTCTTAAACCGCCAATGGCTCATTTTTGTAATTTGATAATGCTAATCTTCAACTTAGCACCTATGCATGCTCCATCATTGTCTGCCTTTTAACCTCCAGCAACTTAACATGAACCTTAAATCGGCACAAATTTTCTTTCAGGTCCTTGAACAAATGGCCAAGTCCTTTTATTCTTGTAACTGGGCTCAATCCCAGATTACAGAGGAAGATCTAAATGGGTGTTGATGGTGTCCTGGACTAGGGGGTACTCACCACGTCGTCTCCTGATCAGTTGGATTGGGCCGAGGACCCCCATGGCCGTGTACTCATGGGCCAGTTCGGACAACCCATGCCTCATACAAGGAAGACTCCACAAGACTTGGCGCCCAAGATAAGGACTCTCCTAAAACCCTAGGCCTCCGGTGTCTTATATAAACCGAGGCTAGGCTAGTCAATAGACAATCTCATATTCATTATTACCATCTATCGTCCAAATATGCACCATGTTGACTTAAGCGATTTACAAGCTAGTCAATAGACAATTGTGGCATATTTGTTCGTGTATTACAACACAATATGCACCATGTTGACTTAAGCGATTTTCATGCTAGGTTGCCTCGCTCCTGTGTTTACCCCTACGTTCTCGATTGTTCGGCTAGGGAGTAAAGGGAGCACCTCTGCGATTGTCATGATTGGGTCATCCGAGCCGGACCTCAGACTGGGTGAAGCCGAAAGCTAGCGCTCTTATTTTCAATTATGGTCGGCACACAACGGAACTCATGAGTACAAAAAATCTATTGCACAAGTCTCATAATAATAATGAGCACCGAAGAAAGGTATCGGTGGGGGTACTATTTTCTTCGAAGATGCTTCTTACACTTTGTCAGTAATATATCATAAGTTCCCTGAGCGCGCTTTGTCTGTTACAACCATATGGCCTGATTGCCTGGTTATCAGAAACACCGTTGATATTCTCGACAGGTGGAGTGCATAACACTTTTCGGTCCTTGACCGAAGAGGGAGAAGCCGAGGGTCGGTTAAGACGCGTTTAAAGTTCGGGTGAACACAAATATGATACAAGTACTTCGGTACATACGATCATTATACATAAAAATTCTTTTACCCAAGTCACTTGGGGGCTCTTAAATTTATATGAGCCATTTTATAATAAATGGTTTCTTCCTAGTTGTTGCAAAGTCTTTTTCTATCGCTCCTTTTTCGACGCGAGTGTGTGGTCAATAGTCGGGGAGCCTAATTTCTCTCTCAAAGCCGCTAGAGTTTAGTTTGCTAAATTGGCCTAACGATTAGTACCCCGCCTTAGGGATAGGAGGTTGAAGCCGTAGGCTGACCCGCTTGAAGTCTTGAGATAGGATGTGTCATATTAAAGCACGACATAAGCACTTTTTTCTTCTTCTTTTCTAAGACCAATTTTCGAATTGGCACCGAACACTTGATCTTGTTCGGACGTCTAGTTTTTACTAACGTTTTTTGGTTTTCCAAGCTTATGGCACTGCTAAACTATTTGTGTCTTTCCCGCATAAGTCGCGCAGTGCAACGCCGGATACCTTTAGAGATTCGGCAAAAAACATTCTCGGATATTACTATATATGCATTAGTTTCGAATTGTGTCTTCGGTCAATAGTTGGGTTGCCCGGCTCCTGTGCTTGATCGCCTACGTTCCGCTTTGTTTGGCCAGGTGTGCAAAAGGAGAACCACTGCAATTGTGCTTCCAGCTAGCATGGTTAAGCACCTTAGTGGAGAAAGCCGAAAACTGACTGTCACAATAAGCGTAAACTGGTCAGTGATCCGATGACTGTGTTAAATGATGGGCCGTTCATAACATTGGTCGGATTGTTTACGGCTTGACCTCGGCTGTCGCCGAACACTAACCGGGGGCTCGTAGCTAGCTTCCCTAATTTAAAACTCCTCTAACTAAGTGAAAGTTATAAAGCCCGCATATCTGATTGCCTCGTTTCCGCTAACACAACCGCCTTCGGGCACCGAGACGTTGGCTAAGGGTTGTCTTGTTATTGCGGAAACACCCTGCATAGTATCTACAAAGGGGTAGAAGCCGACGATGGGCCACTTTCAACTGATAAACGGTCACTACGGAGTCAAAATAAACATATCATCGGCATTTGTATTTTACTTTGGCTATCGATCCTTAATTCGGCCACCCGTGCCCACATTAATGCTCGGGGGCTACTGGGCTTCGTGCTTATTAATTACAAACATTAAAGGGGTACATCGATCCCCTGATCTGGTGTCTCCACCCGACCAGTGTCTCGGGGGCTAATGCATTGGCAATCCAATGCAGAAAATTTAAAAGCAATATAGTTTTCGAGGAGATTATTATCCTCAGGTTGGTCGGCCGCACCCAACCCGAGTCTCGAGGACTTTGCACACCGCGTTTCTATTCCTAAGTATGCTGCCGAGCTGGGAATTGATCCTCAGGCTGATTTTATGTATCGACCTGAGACTCAGGGGCTACAAGGGTAAGCGGTTTGTTTTTTTCCTTCAGGTGCATCCCGGATATTAGGCCAACACGCACCTTGAGGGCTATTGGCTATACATCTCGGCAGAGATTACATTGCACAATTCGGAATTAAATTCATAAAAATCAGCCCATGGTCGAGGTGGTGCACCACCTCGGATACAGTCCGACGTTGGTGCTCGACTATAATAGACACCCTGGATGCAGTCCGGCATAAAGCTCGGATGCCAGTGGCTAGCTCCGTAGAGGGCATTTCCGGCATTAAGCTCAGCTAAACTCCTTCAACTTTTTTGAACCAAGGTGATCTATGACACCTCAAATACAGTCCAGTGTTGGAGCTTGGACATAGTCCGGCGTTGGAGCTTGGACATAGTCTGGCGTTGGAGCTCGGATACATTCCGACGTTGGAGCTCGGAAGCGGTCCGACGTTGGTGCTCGGCTGCTAAAGATACCTCGAATGGAGTCCGGCGTTGGAGCTCGAACGCAAGAGGACGTTGCCGCTCGGGAACAACTTCAAACCCAAGGTATGGCATAAAAATAACAAGGCATTGATAAAGGCCGGAAACTTAAAGGGGCTCCTCGGATACCCGATGTGTAAACTCTTCGGAGTCACCTCGTCGATCCTCAAGATCAAAGACAAGAAAATTTGTTGAACCGGTTTTCAAGACCAACGACCGAAGGTGAAGAACAGTTCGGAAGAATCGAGGAGCGTCCCCAACTTGAAGACCGGTTCAGGGGGCTATTGACGGTGTCCTGGACTAAGGGGTACTCACCACCACGTCTTCCGATCGGTTGGATTGGGCCGAGGACCCCCATGGCCATGTACTCATGGGCCAGTTCGGACAACCCATGCCGCATACAAGGAAGACTCCATAAGACTTGGCGCCCAAGACAAGGACTCTCCTAAAACCCTAGGCCTCCGGTGTCTTATATAAACCGAGGCCAGGCTAGTCAATAGACAATCTCATATTCATTATTACCATCTCGTGGTAGACACATGTACTCTGTACTATGCCCATATGAATACAATCAAAAGCAGGACGTAGGGTTTTACCTCCATCAAGAGGGCCCAAACCTGGGTAAAATCCGTGTCCGTGTTACCATCGCTCCAAGACGCCTAGCTTAGGACCCCTACTACGAGATACGCTGGATATTGAACCGACAGGTGTGTTGCTATCGGCGCTTTAGCCAAAAAGGAAGTTATCCACTGGAGGGGCCCTAGTTTAGAAAATCCTCCTGAACCCAAGGATGGGGAAGTGGTCGTCTTTTTGACCATCTAAGTCGAGGGTTCAGCCCTCTTGGATCAATTTTTTTTCGTGATGTGCTTCATTTCCTCCAGCTTCACCCCCAAGATATTGGACCTAACTCCGTGTCCAATATTTGCAATTTTCAAGTGTTCTGTGAAGCTTATCTTCAAGAGGAGCCCACGGTTGATCTGTTCAGAGATTTTATTACTTCAACCGCCATACGGAATTTGTGGACGGGCCCAATACTGAACTTGGCAGGGTATTAATTCAAAAGATAAAAGATGTCAGCTTCCCTCATGCTAACCATCATAGCCACCCCAAAGATTGGAATCAGACCTGGTTCTATTGTCGAGATACATCTCCAACTAGCGAAAATCCTCTGCTGGGTTACCATGCTCACTGGCTTACCAGCACACATCCGCTCCCCCAAAGACTCAGTGCAAAGGAACAGGCCAAGTATGCACCAAAGCTTTCAAAACTCAGAGCCTTTGTGGCAAACGGTTTAATGGGCATTGACTTTGTCTGTTGCTGGGTGTCTTGGAGTATTCTTCCCTTAAGTCGTTGCCTAGGGTTAATGTGTGAGTACACAGGGGACGTGAAAGACCCTCAATGCCACACTAACATTCAGCTATCCGACGCAGAAATTACTGAAGCCGTCAAGAAAATGTTGAATGAACTAGTGGCTGAGTGTAGCAAAACAAGGCTTAGTCCTTTCTGCACTGTCAACAAACCACCAAATGTAAGAATTGTTCAACTCCTGCTTAATCTATATTCTGAATATCCCTTTATGATCTTTTCAATCTTGATAGGTTGATGATCCGTTCTGGAAGAGGAAACCGCTGGATAAACCGGTGAAAGCACCTCGTACAAAAACCAAGGTCAACAAGAGGCCTACCAAAAGTAAAACCGCCGAGTCCACCGAGTTGAATATTGATGATGATGATGATAATCATGAATCAGAGGTAGAACTTGATTCACTAGGCTCTTTTTTCATACATATCATTGACAATGATTATTATCAGGATGACGCAGAGGCTAGCCATGTTGGTGACGCAGAGGTAATTATTCTTTCCTCCGGCTCAGAACCTCTGCCAACACAGAAAACCCGTCAAGCAAGCCGGAAAGTAAGATTTTCTCACCCTCTAGCTTACTTGGATCCAAACTTTCTTTTGAACAAACAGCAACACGAAGCTTGTCGCACGACCCGGCATAGTGGCAATGTGATCATCTCTTCCGGTTTAACAAACACTCCACTTCGCAAACACCGTCCAGAGGTTCTACATCTTCCTGACATACTCTACCCCAAGGCGGGTTATTTTCGACAACCTCTTAATCCGTCTGATTCAAACTATCAGGGGACTTCCCATTCCTCTTCTGGCGAGTCAACAGGAACACAGATTCCTGCTTTCAAAACTGTACCTGGGTAAGTTTATTTCCAACTATTACAACTTGCATATTTGATCATCCTCTTGACTTTCATTTATGACTTTTCTTTTCAGGGCCCAAGCTAAACCCAACAAGAAGGCCAGGTTAAATAAACCGGTTGATGACTCCAATCTGTTAGAGCCGGAACAACAACCAGAGCTTTTATCAGCCAATCATTGACAACATTGTGGATGATTTGCCACCACGGGATCATGATGTTGATATTGACCCAATGAATGATAACCCATCTGATGCTAATCCGCCAAATCCTATCAAGACAACCAGCCCTGTTAAATCGCCGGAGCAAAAAGATGCTGATGTTACTATTACTGGCCATGGTTTCACAACTCCGGGTCATCCTACTACCTTATCCAGGCATGACACCAAAGAAGAACTTACTGCTGAAGATAAGGGCAAGTGGAAAGTGAACCTGGAGAGCTACACTCATTTCAGTGCCCAAGACCTTCACTCTGGCTATTTGAATCTCCTATATACCAGTCGTGACTTCGAAGCCGGCTTAGTGAACTTGATGAAGGAACGTTATGAGGTAAATATTGCAATCCCTTTCACATAAGTATATTTCCCTTATCTGCTGATATGTCTCCAACGTATCTATAATTTTTGATTGTTCCATGCTATTATATTATCAACCTTGGATGTTTTATATGCATTTATATGCTATTTTATATGATTTTTGGGACTAATCTATTAACCTAGAGCCCAGTGCCACTTTCTGTTTTTCCTTGTTTTTGAGTATCGCAGAAAAGGAAAATCAAACGGAGTCCAATTGACCTGAAATTTCATGGAGATCATTTTTGGACCAGAAGAAGCCCACGGAGTACCAGAGATGGGCCAGAAGAGTTCCGAGGCCACCACGAGGGTGGGGGGCGCGCCCTACCCCCCTGGACGCGCCCCCTACCTCGTGGCCGCCTCGGGGTCCCCACTGACTTGTTCCCGACTCCAACACCTCTTATATAACCCCAAACTTCCAGAATGAAACCTAGATCAGGAGTTCCGCCATCGCAAGCCTCTATAGCCACCGAAAATCAATATAGACCCGTTCCGGCACCCTGCCGGAGGGGTGAATCCCTCTCCGGTGGCCATCTTCATCATCCCGGCGCTCTCCATGACGAGGAGGGAGTAGTTCACCCTCGGGGCTAAGGGTATGTACCAGTAGCTATGTGTTTGATCTCTCTCTCTCTCTCGTGTTCTTGATTTGGCACGATCTGTATGTATCGCGAGCTTTGCTATTATAGTTGGATCTTATGATGCTTCTCCCCCTCTAATCTCTTGTAATGGATTGAGTTTTCCCTTTGAGGTTATCTTATCGGATTGGGTCTTTAAGGATTTGAGAACACTTGATGTATGTCTTGCATGTGCTTATCTGTGGTGACAATGGGGTATCACGTGATCCACTTGATGTATGTTTTGGTGATCAACTTGCGAGTTCCGTGACCTCGTGAACTTATGCATAGGGGTTGGCACACATTTTCGTCTTGACTTTCGGGTAGAAACTTTGGGGCACTCCTTGAAGTTCTTTGTGTTGGTTGAATAGATGAATCTGAGATTGTGTGATGCATATCGTATAATCATACCCGTGGATACTTGAGGTGACATTGGAGTATCTAGGTAACATTAGGGTTTTGGTTGATTTGTGTCTTAAGGTGTTATTCTAGTACGAACTCTATGATAGATTGAATGGAAAGAATAGCTTTGTGTTATTTTACTACAGACTCTTGAATAGATCGATCAGAAATAATAACTTTGAGGTGGTTCCGTATCCTACAATAATATCTTCGTTTGTTCTCCGCTATCAGTGACTTTGGAGTGACTCTTTGTTGCATGTTGAGGGATTGTCATATGATCTAATTATGTTATTATTGTTGAGAGAACTTGCACTAGTGAAAGTATGAACCTTAGGCCTTGTTTCCTAGCATTGCAATACCGTTTGTGCTCACTTTTACCACTTTCTACCTTGCTGTTTTTATATTTTCAGATTACAAAAACCTATATCTACCATCCATATTGCACTTTTATCACCATCTCTTCGCTGAACTAGTGCACCTATACAATTTACCATTGTATTGGGTGTGTTGGGGACACAAGAGACTCTTTGTTATTTGGTTGCAGGGTTGCTTGAAAGAGACCATCTTCATCCTACGCCTCCCACGGATTGATAAACCTTAGGTCATCCACTTGAGGGAAATTTTCTATTGTCCTACAAACCTCTGCACTTGGAGGCCCAACAACGTCTACAAGAAGAAGGTTGTGTAGTAGACATCAAGCTCTTTTCTAGCGCTGTTGCCGGGGAGGTGAGTGCTTGAAGGTATATCTTTAGATCTTGCAATCGAATCTTTTAGTTTCTTGTTTTATCACTAGTTTAGTTTATAAAAGAAAACTAAAAAAAATGGAATTAAGGTTGCCTCATATGCTTCATCTTTTTAATGTCTTTCATGAAAATAAGGATTCCGATAATTGTGCCAAAGTGTTAGAAGAAGAATGTATTAAAATGGTTGGCACTAAATCTTTGGATGACGAGCATGATTGCAATGTTTTTAGTATGAATTCTTTGAATATCCATGATGCTAATGATATGCAAAACCACAAGCTTGGGGATGCTATGTTTGATGAAGATGATATTTTTTGTCCCCCAAGTTTTGATGAGAAAATTTATTATGATAGCATGCCTCCTATTTATGATGATTATATTGGTGAAAGTGGGTTTGGAAGAGTGTCAACTTTAGGAAGTAATGATCCCACTATTTTGGAGGGTGTTGAATCTTATTGTGATAATTATGAAAGTGGATTTGGAGAGGTCATGGCTTTATTTAGTGATGAATCCACTATTTTGGAAGAGGTTCCAATTGATTATGTGAACAAAGTTGCTATCTATGATGATTATTGTGATGACATGTATGCTATAAAGAATAATGATAACCATGAAACTTATCATCTTAATTTTAATTCTCAATTGGATTATGCCTTACATGATAGTTATTTTGTTGAGTTTGCTCCCACTATTATCCATGACAATAAATTTGCTTATGTGGAGAGTAATAAAATTTCTATGCTTATGCATCATGAAAATAATGATTTATGTGATAGTTATATTGTTGAATTCATTCATGATGCTACTGAAAATTATTATGAAGGAGGAATATATGCTTGTAGGAGTTGCAATAATATCAAGTTTCCTCTCTATGTGTTGAAAATCTTGGAGATTTGCTTATTTTACCTTCCTATGCAAGTTGATTGTTGTTCCCACAAGTTGTTTGCTCACAAAATCCCTATGAATAGGAAGTGGGTTAGACTTAAATGTGCTAGTAATATTTTTCATGATGCTCTCTTTATGTTTCAATTCTTATCCTTTATGTGAGCATCATTGAAATCATCATGCCTAGCTAGGGGCGTTAAACGATAGTGCTTGTTGGGAGGCAACCCAATTTTATTTTTGTTCCTTGCTTTTGGTTATGTTTAGTAATAAATAATTCATATAGCCTCTGTTTAGATGTGGCTTTCTGCTTTTAATTAGTGTTTGTGCCAAGTAGAACCTTTGGGAAGACTTGGGGGAAGTTTTAGCGATCTTGCTGTAAAAAACAGAAACTTTAGCGCTCACGAGATTTGCTGCCATTTTTTACTAGAGAGTGAGATTAGGTTGATTATTTTTCAGATGATTAATAGACAAATTCCTCACGTCCACCATTTTATTTCAGAATTTTTGGGGTTACCGAAGTATTCGAAACCTACAGATTACTATAGACTGTTCTGTTTTTGACAGATTCTGTTTTTCGTGTGTTGTTTGCTTATTTTGATGCATCTATGGCTAGTATCGGAGGGTATGAACCATAGAGAAGTTGGAATAAAGTATTTTTAACACCAACATAAATAAATAATGAGTTCATTACAGTAACTTAAGTGGTGGTTTGTTTCTTATACTAACGGAGCTCATGAGATTTTCTGTTGAGTTTTGTGTTGTGAAGTTTTCAAGTTTTGGGTAAAGATTTGATGGATTTTGGAATAAGAAGTGGCAAGAGCCTAAGCTTGGGGATGCCCAAGGCACCCCAAGTTAAAATACAAGGACAACCAAAAGCCTAAGCTTGGGGATGCCCCAGAAGGCATCCCCTTCTATCGGTAACTTTACTTGAGGCTATATTTTTATTCACCACATGATATGTGTTTTGCTTGGAGCGTCTTGTATGATTTGAGTCTTTGATTTTTAGTTTACCACAATCATCCTTGCTGTACACACCTTTTGGGATTGACACACATGAATTGGAATTTATTAGAATACTATATGTGCTTCACTTATATCTTTTGAGCTAGATAATTTTGCTCTAGTGCTTCACTTATATGTTTTAGAGCACGATGGTGGTTTTATTTTATAGAAATTATTGATCTCTCATGATTCACTTATATTATTTTGAGAGTCTTAGAACAGCATGGTAATTTGCTTTGGTTATAAAATTAGTCCTAATATGATAGGCATCCAAGATGGATATAATAAAAACTTTCATATAAGTGCATTGAATACTAAGAGAAGTTTGATACTTGATGATTGTTTTGAGATATGGAGATGGTGATATTAGAGTCATTCTAGTTGATTAGTTGTGAATTTGAGAAATACTTGTTCTAAAGTTTATGATTCCTGTAGCATGCACGTATGGTGAACCGTTATGTGATGAAGTCCGAGCATGATTTATTTATTGATTGTCTTCCTTATGAGTGGCGGTCGGGGATGAGCGATGGTCTTTTCCTACCAATCTATCCCCTAGGAGCATGCGCGTAGTACTTTGTTTCGATAACTAATAGATTTTTGCAATAAGTATGTGAGTTCTTTATGACTAATGTTGAGTCCATGGATTATACGCACTCTCACCCTTCCACCATTTCTAGCCTCTCTAATACCGCGCACCTTTCGCCGGTATCATACACCCACCATATACCTTCCTCAAAACAGCCACCATACCTACCTATTATGGCATTTCCATAGCCATTCCGAGATATATTGCCATGCAACTTTCCATCGTTCCATTTATTATGACACGTTCCATCATTGCCATGTTGCCTTGAATGATCATGTAGTTGACATCGTATTTGTGGCAAAGCCACCTTTCATAATTCTTTCATACATGTCACTCTTGATTCATTGCATATCCCGATACACCACCTGAGGCATTCACATAGAGTCATATTTTGTTCTAAGTATTGAGTTGCAATCTTTAAGTAGTAAATAAATAAAAGTGTGATGATCATCATTATTAGAGCATTGTCCCAAGTAAGGAAAGGATGATGGAGACTACGATTCCCCCACAAGTCGGGATGAGACTCCGGACGAAAAGAAAAAGAAAGAAAGAAAAGAGGCCAAAAAAAGAAGAAGGCCCAAATAAAAAAATTGAAAAAATGAGAGAAAAAGAGAGAAGGGACAATTCTACTATCCTTTTACCACACTTGTGCTTCAAAGTAGCACCATGATCTTCATGATAGAGAGTCCTATGTTGTCACTTTCATATACTAGTGGGAATCTTTCACTATAGAACTTGGCTTGTATATTCCAATGATGGGCTTCCTCAAAATGCCCTAGGTCTTCGTGAGCAAGTGAGTTGGATGCACATCCACTTAGTTTCTTTTTGAGCTTTCATACACTTATATCTCTAGTGCATCCGTTGCATGGCAATCCCTACTCACTCACATTAATATCTATTGATGGGCATCTCCATAGCCCATTGATACGCCTAGTTGACGTGAGACTATATTCTCCATTTTGTCTTCTCCACAACCACCATTCTATTCCACCTATAGTGCTATGTCCATGGCTGACGCTCATGTATTACGTGAAGATTGAAAAAGTTTGAGAACATCAAAAGTATGAAACAATTGCTTGGCTTGTCATCGGGGTTGTGCATGATTTAAATATTTTGTGTGATGAAGATAGAGCATAGCCAGACTATATGATTTTATAGGGATAGCTTTCTTTGGCCATGTTATTTTTAGAAGACATGATTACTTTGTTAGTATGCTTGAAGTATTATTATTTTTATGTCAATATTAAACTTTTGTCTTGAATCTTATGGATATGAATATTCTTGCCACAATAAAGAGGATTACATAATAAATATGTTAGGTAGCATTCCACATCAAAAATTCTGTTTTTATCATTTACCTACTCGAGGACGAGCAAGAATTAAGCTTGGGGATGCTTGATACGTCTCCAACATATCTATACTTTTTGATTGTTCCATGCTATTATATTATCAACCTTGGATGTTTTATATGCAATTGTATATGATTTTTGGGACTAACCTATTAACCTAGAGCCCAGTGCCACTTTATGTTTTTTCCTTGTTTTTGAGTATCGCAGAAAAGGAAAATCAAACGGAGTCCAATTGACCTGAAATTTCACGGAGATCATTTTTGGACCAGAAGAAGCCTATGGAGTACCAGAGATGGGCCAGAAGAGTCCCGAGGCCACCACGAGGGTGGGGGGCGCGCCCTACCCCCTGGGCGTGCCCCCTACCTCGTGGCCGCCTCGGGGACCCCCCGACTTGTTCCTGACTCCAACACCTCTTATATAACCCCAAACTTCCAGAAAGAAACCTAGATCGGGAGTTCCGCCGCCGCAAGTCTCTGTAACCACCGAAAACCAATCTAGACCCGTTCCGGCACCCTGACGGAGGGGGGAATCCCTCTCCGTTGGCCATCTTCATCATCCCGGCGCTCTCCATGACGAGGAGGGATTAGTTCACCCTCAGGGCTGAGGGTATGTACCAGTAGCTATGTGTTTGATCTCTCTCTCTCTCTCTCTCTCTCTCTCTCGTGTTCTTGATTTGGCACGATCTTGATGTATCGCGAGCTTTGCTATTATAGTTGGATCTTATGATGCTTCTCCCCCTCTACTCTCTTGTAATCGATTGAGTTTTCCCTTTGAAGTTTTCTTATCGATTGGGTCTTTAAGGATTTGAGAACACTTGATGTATGTCTTGCATGTGCTTATCTGTGGTGACAATGGGGTATCACGTGATCCACTTGATGTATGTTTTGGTGATCAACTTGCGAGTTCCGTGACCTTGTGAACTTATGCATAGGGGTTGGCACACATTTTCGTCTTGACTCTCGGGTAGAAACTTTGGGGCACTCTTTGAAGTTCTTTGTGTTGGTTGAATAGATGAATCTGAGATTGTGTGATGCATATCGTATAATCATACCCACGGATACTTGAGGTGACATTGGAGTATCTAGGTGACATTAGGGTTTTGGTTGATTTGTGTCTTAAGGTGTTATTCTAGTATGAACTCTATGATAGATTGAACGGAAAGAATAGCTTCGTGTTATTTTACTACGGACTCTTGAATAGATCGATCAAAAATAATAACTTTGAGGTGGTTTCATACCCTACATTAATCTCTTCGTTTGTTCTCTGCTATTAGTGACTTTGGAGTGACTCTTTGTTGCATGTTGAGGGATTGTTATATGATCTAATTATGTTATTATTGTTGAGAGAACATGCACTAGTGAAAGTATGAACCTTAGGCCTTGTTTCCTAGCATTGCAATACCGTTTGTGCTCACTTTACCACTTGCTACCTTGCTGTTTTTATATTTTCAGATTACAAAAACCTATAACTACCATCCATATTGCACTTGTATCACCATCTCTTCGCCGAACTAGTGCACCTATACAATTTACCATTGTATTGGGTGTGTTGGGGACACAAGAGAGTCTTTGTTATTTGGTTGCAGGGTTGCTTGAGAGAGACCATCTTCATCCTACGCCTCCCACAGGTTGATAAACCTTAGGTCATCCACTTGAGGGAAATTTTCTACTGTCCTAGAAACCTCTGCACTTGGAGGCCCAATAACGTCTACAAGAAGAAGGTTGTGTAGTAGACATCATCTGCCAAGTTTACTGAACATGATAGAGCAGAATGTGCGGTGAACGTCAATATTTGCATAGATAAAACTCAACAGCCAGACTGATGATAATAATACTTCAACTCTGCATATTTAGCCCCCAAGGGTAGGTTTAACAATTTATGTTAAGCCAGGACTTTTGAATATTAGAGATAAACATTGCATCCCTGACCAGACTTTTGATGGACCGGAGGGGAGAGTGTGTCCACATACCCTCGTAGACCGAAAGCGGAAGCGTTAAGTAACGGGGTTGATGTAGTCAAACATCTTCGCGATCCAACCGATCAAGTACCGAACACACGACACCTTCGTGATGTGCACACGTTCAGCTCGATGACGTCCATCGAACTCTAGATCCAGCTGAGGCCAAGGGAGAGTTTCGTCAGCACGATGGCGTGTTGACGGTGATGATGAAGTTATCGACGCAGGGCTTCGCCTAAGCACTACGACAATATGATCGAGGTGGAAATCTGTGGAGGGGGGCACCGCACATGGCTAATAACAACTTGTGTGTCTATGGGGTGCCCCCTCCCCCATATATAAAGGAGTGGAGGAGGGGGAGGGCCGGCCTCCTAGGGCGCACCCCAAGGGGGTATTCCTACTCCCACTAGGAGTAGGTTTCCCCCTTTTCCTAGTCTAACTAGGAGGGGGAAGGAAGGGAAGAGGGAGAGAAGGAAAGGGGGGGGGGCCCCAAACCCTACCCCAATTCGGATTGGGCCTAGGGAGGGCACGCGCCACACCTGGCCGCCTCCTCCTCTCTTCCACTATGGCCCATCAAGGCCCATTAACTCCCCGGGGGGTTCCGGTAACCCCCGGTACTCCAGAAAATACTCGATACACCTCGAAACCATTCCAGTATCCGAATATAGTCATCCAATATATCACTCTTCATGTATTGACCATTTCGAGACTCCTCGTCATGTCCGTGATCTCATCCAGGCCTCTGAACTAACTTTGGTACATCAAAACACATAAACTCATAATACCGATCGTCATCGAACATTAAGCGTGCGGAACCTACGGGTTCGAGAACTATGTAGACATGTCCGAGACTCATCTCCGGTCAATAACCAATAGCGAAACCTGGATGCTCATATTGGTTCCTACATATACTACGAAGATCTTTATCGGTCAAACCGTATAACAACATACGTTGTTCCCTTTGTCATCGGTATGTTACTTGCCCGAGATTCGATCGTCGGTATCATCATACCTAGTTCAATATCGTTACTAGCAAGTATCTTTACTCGTTCTGTAATGCATCACCCCGCAACTAACTCATTAGTCACATTGCTTGCAATGCTTATAGTGATGTGCATTACCAAGAGGGCCCAGAGACACCTCTCCGACAATCGGAGTGACAAATCCTAATCTCGATCTATGCCAACTTAACAAACACCATCGGAGACACATGTAGAGCATATTTATAATCACCCAGTTACGTTGTGACATTAGATAGCACACTAAGTGTTCCTCCGGTATTCGGGAGTTGCATAATCTCATAGTCATAGGAACATGTATAAGTTAAGTAGAAAGCAATAGCAATAAACTAAATGATCATAGTGCTAAGCTAACGGATGAGTCAAGTCAATCACATCATTCTCTAATGATGTGATCCCATTCATCAAATGACAACTCATGTCTATGGCTAGGAAACTTAACCATCTTTGATTAACGAGCTAGTCAAGTAGATGTATACTAGTGATAGTTTCTTTGTCTATGTATTCACACATGTACTAAGTTTCTGGTTTATACAATTCTAGGATGAATAATAAAAATTTATCATGATATAAGGAAATATAAATAACAACTTTATTATTTCCTCTAGGGCATATTTCCTTTAGTCTCCCACTTGCACTAGAGTCAACAATCTAGATTACATTGTAATGATTCTAACACCCATGGAGTCTTGGTGCTGATCATGTTTTGCTCGTGAGAGAGGCTTAGTCAACAGGTCTGCAACATTCAGATCCATATGTATCTTGCAAATCTCTATGTCTCACTCCTTGACTTGATCGCGGATGAAATTGAAGCATCTCTTGATGTGCTTGGTTCTCTTGTGAAATCTGGATTCTTTTGCCAAGGCAATTGCACCAGTATTGTCACAACAGATTTTCATTGGACCCGATGCACTAGGTATGACACCTAGATCGGATATGAACTCCTTCATCTAGACTCCTTCATTTGCTGCTTCCGAAGCAGCTATGTATTCCGCTTCGCAGTAGATCCTGCCACGATGCTTTGCTTAGAACTGCACCAATTGATAGCTCCACCATTCAATAAAAATACATATCCGGTTTGTGACTTAGAGTCATCCGGATCAGTGTCAAAGCTTGCATCGACGTAACCATTTACGACAAGCTCTTTGTCACCTCCATAAATGAGAAACATATCCTTAGTCCTTTTCAGGTATTTTAGGATATTCTTGACCGCTGTCCAGTGATCCACTCCTAGATTACTTTGGTACCTCCTTGCTAAACTAATAGCAAGGCACACATCAAGTCTGGTACACAACATTGCATACATAATAGAACCTATGGCTGAAGCATAGGGAAATACTTTCATTTTCTCTCTATCTTCTGAAGTGGTCGGGCATTGAGTCTGACTCAACTTCACACCATGTAACACAGACAAGAAACCTTTCTTCACTTGATCCATTTTGAACTTCTTCAAAACTTTATCAAGGTATGTGCTTTGTGAAAGTCCAATTAAGCGTCTTGATCTATCTCTATAGATCTTGATGCCCAATATATAAGCAGCTTCACCGAGGTCTTTCATTGAAAAATTCTTATTCAAGTATCCTTCTATGCTATTCAGAAATTCAGTATCATTTCCAATCAACAATATGTCATCCACATATAATATTAGAAATGGTACAGAGCTCCCACTCACTTTCTTGTAAATACAGGATTCTCCAAAAGTCTGTATAAAACCATATGCTTTGATCACACTATCAAAGCGTATATTCAAACTCCGAGATGCCTGCACCACTCCATAAATGGATCGCTGGAGCTTACACACTTTGTTAGCACCTTTTGGATTGACAAAACCTTTTGGTTGCATCATATTCAACTCATTCTTTAAGATATCCATTAAGGAATGCAGTTTTGACATCCATTTGCCAAATTTCATAATCATAAAATGCGGCAATTGCTAACATGATTCAGACAGACTTAAGCATCGCTACAGGTGAGAAGGTCTCTTTGTAGTCAACTCCTTGAACTTGTCGAAAACCTTTCGCAACAAGTCGAGCTTTGTAGACAGTAACATTACCGTCAGCGTCAGTCTACTTCTAGAAGATCCATTTATTCTCTATGGCTTGCCGATCATTGGGCAAGTCAACCAAAGCCCACACTTTGTTCTCATACATGGATCCCATCTCAGATTTCATGGCGTCAAGCCATTTTGGGGAATCTGGGCTCATCATCGCTTCCTCATAGTTCGTAGGTTCATCATGGTCAAGTAACATGACTTCCAGAACAAGATTACCGTACCACTCTGGTGCGGATCTTATTCTGGTTGACCTATGAGGTTCGTTAGTAACTTGATCAGAAGTTTCATGATCATCATCATTAGCTTCCTCACTAATTGGTGTAGGAATCACTGGAACTGATTTCTGTGATGAACTACTTTCCAATAAGGGAGCAGGTACAATTACCTCATCAAGTTCTACTTTCCTCCCACTCACTTATTTCGAGAGAAACTCCTTCTCTAGAAAGGATTCATTCTTAGAAACGAATATCTTGCCTTCGGATCTGTGATAGAAGGTGTACCCAATAGTCTCCTTTGGGTATCCTATGAAGACACATTTCTCCGATTTGAGTCCGAGCTTATCAGGTTGAAGCTTTCTCACATAAGCATCGCAGCCCCAAACTTTAAGAAACGACAACTTGGGTTTCTTGCCAAACCACAGTTCATATGGTGTCGTCTCAACAGATTTCAATGGTGCCCTATTTAACGTGAATGCAACCGTCTCTAAAGCATAACCCCAAAACGATAGCGGTAAATTAGTAAGAGACATCATAGATCACACCATATCTAATAAAGTGCGGATACGACATGCAGACACACCATTACGCTGTGGTGTTCCAGGTGGCGTGAGTTGCGAAACTATTACGCATTGTTTCAAATGAAGACCAAACTCGAATATTCTCCTCCACGATCAGATCGTAGAAACTTTATTTTCTTGTTACAATGATTTTCTACTTCACTCTGAAATTCTTTGAACTTTTCAAATGTTTCAGACTTATGTTTCATTAAGTAGATATACCCATATTTGCTCAAATCATCTGCGAAGGTAAAAAAATAACGATACCCACCACGAGCATCTACACTCATCAGACTGCATACATCGGTATGTATTATTTCCAATAAGTCTGTTGCTCGTTCCATTGTTCCGGAGAACGGATTCTTAGTCATCTTGCCCATGAGGCATGGTTCACAAGCATCAAGTGATTCATAATCAGGTGATTCCAAAAGCCCATCAGCATGGAGTTTCTTCATGAGCTTTACACCAATATGACCTAAAAGGCAGCGCCACAAATAAGTTGCACTATTATTATTAAACTTATATCTTTTGGCTTCAATATTATGAATATGTGAATCACTACTATCAAGATTTAGTAAAAATAGACCACTCATCAAGGGTGCATGACCATAAAAGATATTACTCATATAAATAGAACAACCATTATTCTCTGATTTAAATGAATAACCGTCTTGCATCAAACAAGATCCAGATATAATGTTCATGCTTAACGCTGGCACCAAATAACAATTATTCAGGTCTAAAACTAATCCTGAAGGTAGATGTAGAGGTAGCATGCCGACGGCAATCACATCGACTTTGGAACCATTTCCCACGCGCATCGTCACCTCGTCCTTAGCTAATCTTAGCTTAATCCGTAGCCCATGTTTCGAGTTGCAAATATTAGCAACAGAACCAGTATCAAATACCCAGGTGCTACTGCGAGCATTAGTAAGGTACACATCAATAACATGTATATCAAATATACCTTACACTTTGCCATCCTTCTTATCCGCCAAATACTCGGGGCAGTTCCGCTTCCAGTGATCAGTCCCTTTGCAGTAGAAGCACTCAGTCTCAGGCTTAGGTCTAGACTTGGGCTTCTTCACTTGAGCAGCAACTTGCTTTTCTTCTTGAAGTTCCCCTTCTTCCCTTTGCCCTTCTTCTTGAAACTGGTGGTCTTGTTGACCATCAACACTTGATGCTCCTTCTTGATTTCCACCTCCGCAACTTTTAGCATCGCGAAGAGTTCGGGAATTGTCTTATCCATCTCTTGCATATTATAGTTCATCACGAAGCTTTTCTAGCTTGGTGGCAGTGATTGAAGAACTCTGTCAATGACACTATCAATTGGAAGATTAGCTCCCAGCTGAGTCAAGTGATTGTGGTACCTA
Organism: Triticum aestivum; assembly: GCF_018294505.1. Taxonomy (NCBI): domain Eukaryota; kingdom Viridiplantae; phylum Streptophyta; class Magnoliopsida; order Poales; family Poaceae; genus Triticum; species Triticum aestivum. Next base: position 597,459,722 of record NC_057794.1, read on the forward strand.
GACATTCTGAGTATGTGTTCACTGACATAACTATTCTCCTCCATCTTGCAGCTATAGAACTTATTGGAGACTTCATATCTCTCAATCCAGGCATTTGCTTGAAATATTAACTTCAACTCCTGGAACATCTCATATGCTCCATGACGTTCAAAACGTCGTTGAAGTCCCGGTTCTAAGCCGTAAAGCATGACACACTGAACTATCTAGTAGTCATCAGCTTTGCTCTGACAGACGTTCTTAACGTCATCAGTAGCATCTGCAGCAGGCCTAGCACCTAGCGGTGCTTCCAGGACGTAATTCTTCTATGCAACAATGAGGATAATCCTCAAGTTACGGACCCAGTCCGTGCAGTTGCTACCATCATCTTTCAACTTATCTTTCTCTAGGAACGCATTAAAATTCAACGGAACAACAGCACAGGCCATTTATCTACAACAACATAGACATGCAAAATACTATCATGTAATAAGTTCATGATGAATTAAAGTTCAATTGATCATATTACTTAAGAACTCCCACTTAGATAGACATCCCTCTAATCATCTAAGTGATCATGTGATCCATATCAACTAAACCATCTTCGATGATCACGTGAGATGGAGTAGTTTTCAATGGTGAACACCACTATGCTGATCATATCTACTATATGATTCACGCTCGACCTTTTGGTCTCAGTGTTCCGAGGCCATATCTACATACGCTAGGCTCGTCAAGTTTAACCTGAGTATTCTGCTTGTGCAAAACTGGCTTGCACCGTTGTATGTGAATATAGAGCTTATCACACCCGATCATCACGTGGTGTCTCGGCACGATGAACTGTAGCAACGGTGCATACTCAGGGAGAACACTTATGCCTTGAAATTTAGTGAGAGATCATCTTATAATGCTACCGCTGTACTAAGCAAAATAAGATGCATAAAGGATAAACATCACATGCAATCAATATAAGTGATATGATATGGCCATCATTATCTTGTGCCTTTGATCTCCATCTCCAAAGCACCGTCATGATCACTATCGTCACCGGCTTGACACCTTGATCTCCATCGTAGCATCGTTGTCGTCTCACCAACTATTACTTCTACGACTATCGCTACCGCTTAGTGATAAAGCAAAGCAATTACATGGTGATACATCCCCGTCGTATCTACTTTTCCAAACACTTTTGCACTTGTTTTGGACTCTAACTTGCATGATTTGAATGAAACTAACCCGGACTGACGCTGTTTTCAGCAGAATTACCATGGTGTTATTTATGTGCAGAAACAAAAGTTCTCGGAATGACCTGAAACTTCACGGAACACCTTTTCGAAAAATATAAAAAATCCCTGCAAAAGATGAAGGCCAGGGGCCCACCACCTGTCCACGAGGGTGGGGGGCGCGCGCCCTACCTCGTGGGTCCCCTGGAGCTCCTCCGACCTCAAGTCCAACTCTATATATTTGGTTTCGGGGAGAAAAAAATTCAGAGAGAAGAAATCATCATGTTTTACGATACGGAGCCACCGCCAAGCCCTAAAACCTCTCGGGAGGGCTGATCTGGAGTCCGTTTGGGGCTCCGAAGAGGAGAATCCGTCGCCATCGTCATCATCAACCATCCTCCATCACCAATTTCATGATGCTCACCGTCGTGCGTGAGTAATTCCATCGTAGGCTTGCTAGACGGTGATGGGTTGGATGGGATCTATCATGTAATCGAGTTAGTTTTGTTAGGGTTTGATCCCTAGTATCCACTATGTTCTGAGATTGATGTTGCTATGACTTTGCTATGCTTAATGCTTGTCACTAGGGCCCGAGTGCCATGATTTCAGATCTGAACCTATTATGTTTTCATCAATATATGAGAGTTCTTGATCCTATCTTGCAAGTCTATAGTCACCTACTATGTGTTATGATCCGTTAACCCCGAAGTGACAATAATCGGGATACTTACCGGCGATGAACGTAGTTTAAGGAGTTCATGTATTCAGTACGTGTTAATGCTTTGTTCCGGTACTCAATTAAAAGGAGGCCTTAATATCCCTTAGTTTCCGTAAGGACCCCGCTGCCACGGGAGGGTAGGACAAAAGATGTCATGCAAGTTCTTTTCCATAAGCACGTATGACTATATTTGGAATACATGCCTACATTATATCAATGAACTGGAGCTAGTTCTGTGTCACCCTAGGTTATGACTGTTACATGATGAACCGCATCCGGCATAATTCTCCATCACTGATCCATTGCCTACAAGCTTTCCACATATTGTTCTTCACTTATTTACTTTTCCGTTGCTATTGCTATCATCACTACAAAATACCAAAAACATTACTTTTGCTACCGTTACCTTTTGCTACCGCTACCACTACTATCATATTACTTTGCTACTAAATACTTTTCTATAGATATTAAGGTGTGGTTGAATTGACAACTCAGCTGCTAATACTTGAGAATATTCTTTGGCTCCCCTTGTGTCGAATCAATAAATTTGGGTTGAATACTCTACCCTCAAAAATTGTTGCGATCCCCTATACTTGTGGGTTATCAAGACTATTTTCTGGCGCCGTTGCCGGGGAGCATAGCTCTATTCTTTGAGTCACTTGGGATTTATATTTTGTTATCATTATGAAGAACTTGAGAGATCCAAAAACAAAGATTTATCCCTCAACTACGAGGGGAGGTAAGGAACTGCCATCTAGCTCTGCACTTGATTCACCTTCTGTTATGAGTAAGCTTGCGACACCTAAACCCGCTTCTGCTATTCGTTCTGATATGTCTCATGTTATTGATGATGCCACTTCTGCTATGCATGATACTTATGATGAAACTACTTCTATGCTTGATACTACTGTGCCACTTGGTGAATTTCTTGATGAACAACTTGCTAGGGCTAGAGAGAATGAAAATATTGAATCTGATAATACTGATGAAATTGATGATGAAGACTTGCCTGTTATTCCTAAGGGTTATGTTTTTGATAAAGAAGCTTCTTTAGCTATTTTAGCTTGCAAAGATAGATACGGACTCAAGAGGTTATTAACTAAATGGAATCAGCAATCTCTAAATGCTAGAATGAAACCTGACCCTGCTTTTGCTACTTCACCTATCTGTGTTACCGATAAGGATTATGAATTCTCTGTTGATCCTAATATAATTACTTTGGTTGAATCTGATACTTTTCATGGTTATGAGTCTGAAACTGTTGTGGCACATCTTACTAAATTAAATGATATAGCTACCCTGTTTACTAATGATGAGAGAACTCATTACTTTTATATCCTTAAAATATTTCCGTTCTCATTAAAGGGTGATGCTAAGATATGGTTTAATTCTCTTGATCCTGGTTGTGTGCGTAGTCCCCAGGATATGATTTATTACTTCTTTGCTAAATATTTCCCTGCTCATAAGAAACATGCTGCTTTAAGGGGTATATATAACTTTGTGCAAATTGAAGAAGAGAGTCTCCCACAAGCTTGGGGGAGGCTTCTCCAATTACTTAATGCTTTGCCTGATCATCCTCTTAAGAAAAATGAAATACTTGATATATTTTATAATGGACTAACCGATGCTTCCAGAGATTACCTGGATAGTTGTGCTAGTTCTGTTTTCAGGGAAAGAACGCCAGATGAAGCTGAAATTCTATTGAATAATATGTTGGCAAATGATAATAATTGGACACTTCCTGAACCAGTTCCTGAACCAACTCCTGAGCCTATTCCTAAACCAACTCCGAAGAAGAGGGGTATTCTATTTCTCAGTCTTGAAGATATGCAAGAGGCAAATAAGTCTATGAAATAAAAAGGTATAAAGCTGAAGATGTTAAGAAATTACCTCCTATTGAAGAAATACATGGTCTTAATTTACCGCCTGTTGAAGAAGCATATGATCCTGATCCATTACCTATTGAGGAAACTCATGTCTTGATAACCCGACACAGGTAGTAAAGTTAAATTCTCTCTATAGATATGATAAAGCTGAAATCCCATTAACTAAATTTGCTAGCCCATGCTTAGATGAGTTTGATAAATTTATGGCTAAGCAAGAAGACTTTAATGCTTATTTTGGTAGACAATTGAAATACAATTCAAATATGCTTGAGCACTTGGGTGATTATATGGCTAATCTTAAAGGTGAACTTAAACTTATTAGTAAACATGCTTCTATGGTTACCACTCAAGTAGAACAAGTACTTAAAGCTCAAAATGACTTGCTCAATGAATTGAATAGTAAGAATAATGATTATGCTGTTAGAGTGGCTACTAGAACTTGTAAAATGACTCAGGAACCTTTGTATCCTGAAGGCCACCCTAAGAGAATTGAGCAAGATTCTCAGAGAAATAACGTGGATGCACCTAGTCCTTCTAATAGGAAGAAAAAGAAAAAATGATAGGACTTTGCATGCTTCTAGTAAACCTATTACTGAAACACCTGAGAATCCAAATGATATTTCTATTTCTGATGCTGAAACACAATCTGGTAATGAACCTGAAACTAGTGATAATGTCATGATAATGTTCATGATGATCCTCAACCTAGTAATGATAATGATATAGAAATTGAACCTGCTGTCGATCTTGATAACCCACAATTAAAGAATCAACGTTATGATAAGAAAGACTTTGTTGCTAGGAAACATGATAAAGAAAGAGAACCATGGGTTCAGAAACCCAAGCCTTTTCCTCCCAAACCATCCAAGAAAAAGGATGATGAGGATTTTGAGCGCTTTGCTGAAATGATTAGACCTATCTTTTTGCGTATGCGATTAACTGATATGCTCAAAATGAATCCTTATGCTAAGTATATGAAAGATATTGTTACAAATAAAAGAAAGATACCAGAAGCTGAAATTTCCACCATGCTTGCTAATTATACTTTTGAGGGTGGAATACCAAAGAAACTTGGAGATCCAGGAGTACCCACTATACCATGCTCCATTAAAAGAAACTATGTTAAAATTGCTTTATGTGATCTTGGAGCCGGTGTTAGTGTTATGCCTCTCCCTTTATATCGTAGACTTGATTTGAATAAGTTGACACCTACTGAAATATCTTTGCAAATGGCCGATAAATCAACTGCTATACCTGTCGGTATTTGTGAGGATGTGCCTGTTGTAGTTGCAAACGTCACTATTTTAACGGACTTTGTTATTCTTGATATTCCCGAGGACGATAGTATGTCTATTATTCTTGGAAGACCCTTTTTGAATACTGCAGGGGCTGTTATTGATTGCACTAAAGGCAATGTCACTTTTCATGTTAATGGTAATGAGCATACGGTATACTTTCCGAGGAAACAACCTCAAGTCCACAGTGTCAACTCTATTGGAAAATGTCCATCGATTATATTTGGAGGTTTTGAATTTCCTCTTCCTACTGTCAAGAAGAAATATGATATTCTTATTATTGGGGATGTGCATATCCCCGTTGAGGTAACATAGTGTTATTTGAAATTTCTCCGGTTCCATGTTATTCGGAATGAGTTTGTTAACAAGACCTGATCAACCTTGTTAGTGGATTCCTTTTGATGAGCATGAGATGGATGAAACTAGAAGACACAACCTTCTGTACCCCACTTTTACTTTATGTTATTTATATTAAATAAAATAAAAATAAATATTTTTTGCCTGTTATCTGATTATCCGTGCAATATAAAAATACCCTAAAAATAAAAGTTCTCCAAATGGCCTGAAATTTAAATATGATTTTTTCTAGAATATTTGAGAATATTTGGCACTGAGAACACAGCAGGGGGGTCATCCATCTGGCCACGAGGGTGGAGGGCGCGCCCTACCCCCTGGGCGCGCCCCCTGCCTCGTGGGCCCAAGGTAGCCCCCTCCACATATCCTTTCACCCACACACTCCTTCTTCCTCCCACAAACACGAATAACCAGCTCAAACCCGAGTCAAAGCTCATTTTGCTGCCATTTTCGATCTCCTTGCTCAAAGCACCTCTCACAAAACTGCTTGGGGAGATTGTTCCTTGGTATGTGACTCCTCCATTGGTCCAATTAGTTTTTGTTCTAGTGCTTTATTCATTGCAAATTTGTGCTGCCTAGGTGACCATGTTCTTGAACTTGCATGTCAAATTTATATGGTTCCAAGTAGTTTTAATGCATGATATAGGCTCTAGGCACTTGTAGGAGTAGTTGCTATCAATATTATTGAATTTGGTTTACTTTTATTTTGAAGTCACTAAAAAATTTCAGATTTTTTCAGAGGAATAAATATGCTTAGGAAAATGTTCCAAGGTGGTTCTTCAAGGAAGTAAAGACCCAGGCTTGCAATGCGTGATGCTGATGAAGACTTACCAAGAGACGCTCCGATGCGTCCTTGTGAATGGCCTTTTGAAAACTTTATGGATCGAGCGGGAATTAAGGAATAATTTAACGCAATTTGCGTAACGCGGATCTTGTGAGCTTCGAGAAAGAGAAGTGCAGCCAGTATCACTATTAGTTCCTTTGTGAGGAGGTTTGAATTTTCATCTTCAAGTAATTCCCCAGCTGTCCTGTTTGATCTTTATGAAAATTCTTATACCATGGACTTAGAGGATTTTACCACTACTTGCAAACTTCCACAATGGGGTAGTATCAGGGATCCTTGCAAATCTGAATTTAGAGATTTTCTTGCTAGTATAACTATGGGGGAATCTAGAGATATAACACAAGCTACCATAGGGAGCATTCATTTTCCTGCTATACATTATTTTGCTCTCTTCATAGGTAGATGCATAAATGGTAAAGATGAAGCATGTCATATGTGTGTTCCTGACCTCAATATTCTTAGGAGTGCTGTGTTAGGAGACAAATCTTATAATTTGGGAGCCATTGTTGCACGTAGGTTGCATCCTAATAGATTTAATGGAGATTTCTTTGGTGGAATTTATGCAACCCGCATTGCTAATTTTCTTGGTATAGCCATACGCGAGGATGAGATTGAGTTGCCTCCTGCTTATTTAGATTTTAATGCTATGGTTCACCACCAGTTTGTCGAGAGGAATGAATCACCTCTCCAGTATCGACTAATCTTTGATAGACGACGTGCTGTCCGTATTACTCTCCCTGCTCCTGCCTTCTTTGATTATCAGGCAAAAGGAAGATATGTTATTACCAGAGAGGAGGCAGATGAGTATGAGAGGAGAGCGGAGGCCGCTCGTCGCCACGCTGCAGCCCAGGAGGCGATAGCCGCTGCATCGCAGTACGACCCCAACTATTATTATGGATATCCGCCAGGCCAGCCGTGGCCATAGACCAACTTAGGCCAAAAGCCTAAGCTTGGGGGAGTACGTATTTCCCACCGACACTACATTTATGTTCACACACTCATTGCTAGATGTCGGTGCTCATACTTTTTCATTGTATCATCCATGCTACTTTACTTTCCTTTTTGTAGCGACCAGACCTCAAACAGTCTGATCTCTGTGCTCTGGTGTCATCCCTGGATCAGTAATGCTGACACCACACAGTACTCGAAGGATTTATAGCAGAGTAGCAATCACACACTTATTACATCGAGTGCCTCAAAAGAGAACTTATTACAATAAATATGGCTTAAGGCCATCTAATAACGATAACAGTGGAAGGCTTGGAAGATAAGTGAGCCCATCAACTCCAACGGCATCACTGAGTATAGAACCACGACCTAAAGACTCCTTAATCGTCGTCTGAAAAGTCTGCAACATTAACGTTGCAGCCTGAAAACGGGTCAGCACATGGAATATGCTGGCAAGGTAACACATAGAGAGTAATGGAATGCAACAGCTATACTATATGCATATTTGGCTGGTGGAAAGCTCTATGGTTACAGTTTTTGCGTAAAGTCAAATTTTCCCTACTTCAAAGGAATAAATTTAATTACTATCATGGTGGTTGTTAAACATTGAGAATGGTTGACAGCATTCTCAATCCCAATTAAAGTAACATCATTAAACCCAACAAAATTTACTTTAGAGTAACATGTTGGGATTCACATGATAATCCAGGTACTAGATACTCAAGATGTCCATAACCGGGGACACGGCTAACCATGATTAGTTTGTTACACTCTGCAGAGGTTTGCGCACTTTTCCCCACAAGACTCGATCGCCTCCGTTGGATTTCTCGCACTACATGGTGTTTGAGAAACGGATGACCGAGACATAGTCTTTCAGAAGCGCTAGCACCTTACGATCGGGTAGACCGTACCACCTACATCCCCTACATCTGCTAGCCTACCCTGTAAGAGTTCACACGACTTAATCAACTATGCCAGAGCCCATAATGGCTTGTGGCTGCACACGGAAGTTTCTAGTATGACTAATCTCATGATCCCTTTGAGCCTGGGTGGCGGTCCAAAAGAAAAACAGGCAAGTCCTGGAATACCCAGGTGCCTCAATCCACCCAGATGTGTGTTTAAGTTGCCACCTTAGATAAACCATTAATTAACCATCTCACATCTGTCATGGATATCACTCACCCAATCCACGTCTACTAGCATAGCATGGCATAATAAGCAAACGTAGAAAATAACTCCCAAAGGTTTGATAATAAACAAGTAATAGGTACTACCTCATCTACTTCCCATCCCACAATTTAATTAGATCCTAATCATGCAAGGTGTGAGGATTGATCTAATGCAATAAAACTGGGTTGTAGAAAAGGTATGATCAAAGTGTTACTTGCCTTGCTGATGATCCGCGAAACCTAGAGATTCAAAGTAACAGGCGGCGCACTCCGGGTATTCTATCGCAGACAAACAAACAAGCATACAATAAGTACTCATCTAATGCACAGGTAAAACTCAAATAGAAGATCTAACCAGAAAGTTCAACTTAAGAACCCTGGTTTGCAAAAAGAATCAAATCGAACGAAGCAAAAGAAATCAAATGGCGAAAGAAAACAACTTCGTTCTAGTAATCTGGATCTAAGTCAAATTTTACAGTAGCAAAAACTTGTTCAAGTTGATTATTCAGAAAGAGGGTTTCGAGATGAAACTCCAGGCGCTTGAATCGCCTGATTCCGATAAACGAGCGAAAAGTTATACTAAAATGAAAATTGAATCAGAAATCGCGATCAGAAAATAACCGCGGAAAAATCTGACGAAAAAGAAAAACGACGAACGGAATTTTTATTTCCTAAAAAAACGGCACGGATTTCGAGGGCGGCGAACCTCGGGCGAAGCGTGGCTCCAGCGGATCAGCGGCGGCGGCGGCTGGCGGCGGTGGCTGGCGGCGGCTGGGCTGGCGGCGGCTGGGCCTAGGGTTTCGGGGCGGCTGGCCTTTGGGCTGGCTTGCCCCAGCTTATAAAGGCCCCGGCCAGGGGAGTCCTGGCCGAGTACGGCCCATAGTCGGTTCCGCTCTTTTTTTTAAATAATTACGCTCGGAAATAAAATAAAAAGAAATACTAAACGGACTCCAAAATTCCTGAAATAAATTTTCCTGGATTTCTAGAATCAAGCCCGATAAAGTGAACATTTATTTTGGCCCTAAATGCAATTTTGAAAAACGCGCATTTTTCCTAAATTCAAATAAAAAATACCGAAAAACTCCGAAATAAATCTTATTTGATTTTTTTTATTAAATCCTCAATATTTCTATATTTTGGGAAAGTCATTTTATTCACTCTCTCATATTTTTGTAATAGAAATAATTGATGATAAAATAAATAAAATCAAATGATCCAGTTTACAAAATTTGAGAAAACTCAAATATGTAAATAACAAAATCCCCAACTCTCTCCGTGGGTCCTTGAGTTGCTTAGGATTTTCTAGGATCAAAACCAAAAGCAAAAATAAAATATGATATGCATGATGATCTAATGTATAACATTCCAAATTGAAAATTTGGGATGTTACACTTTTTATGCTTTCTTCTTGTGTGTTTAATAAACCTTAAGCAAAACCAAAAAAAATTAGTTATAGCTTTTAATTAGTTTACTTTCCATGCTTGTAGTAGTAATTAGAAAGAAAACCCAAAAAGATTTCCTGTTCTTCTTTTTCTTGTTGGGAACTTTCTCGTGTAAATAGTTTTATTTCTTTTCTTTTCTTTGGGGGTCGATAGGAGAAGACCATGATTAAATTGTTGAAGTGACTCTTATTTGCATTATTGTTGATCTGACAAAAAATCTCATATTGCCTTGTCTTCTCCTGTTTATTGAATGCTTGCAGATTCCAGCTTAGTCCAATGCACGCGCACTATTATTATTATTCACATCGTTCGGCCGTGCAAGTGAAAGGCAATTATGACGATATATGATGGACTGACTGAGATGAGAAAAGCTGATATGAACTCGACCTCTTTTGTTTTTGTAAATATGATTAGTTCATCGTTCCTGATTCAGCCTATTATGAATAAACATGTTTGCAATGACAACTAGAGATCATAGTTTCTTGTGCCATGCTTGATTAACTATGAGTTGTAATGGTTTACCTTGCATGCCAACATGCTATTAAAATGGTTATGATGTGGTATGATAGGGTGGTATCCTCCTCTAGATGATTTAAGTGACTTGACTTGGCGCATGTTCACGCATGTAGTTGAAACAAAATCAACATAGCCTTCACGATATTTATGTTCATGATGGATTATATCCTACTCATGCTTGCATTTGGTGTTGATTAATTTTAATGCATGTTCATGACTGTTGTCGCTCTCTAGCTGGTCGCTTCCCAGTCTTTTGCTAGCCTTCACCTGTACTAAGCGGGGATACTGCTTGTGCATCCAACTCCATAAACCCCAAAGTTATTCCATATGAGTCCACCATACCTACCTATATACGGTATCTACCTGCCGTTCCAAGTAAATTTGTATATGCCAAACTCTAAACCTTCAAATAAATATCCTGTTTTGTATGCTTGAATAGCTCACTTATCAACTAGGGATGTCCGTATCTTCCATGTTAGGCGGGTTATTCTCAAGAGGAGTGGACTCCACTCCTCACTCACGAGAAAGTGGCTGGTCACCGGGATGCCCAGTCCCATGCTTTATGCAAACTAAATCAAAATAATTGCAAACAAAACTCCCCCTGGGACTCTTGTTAGTTGGAGGCACTCGTTGTTTCGAGCAAGCCATGGATTTATGCTTGTTGGTGGAAGGGGGAGTATAAACTTTACCATTCTGTTTGGGAACCGCCTATAATGTGTGTAGCATGGAAGATATCGCCATCTCTTGGTTGTTATGTTGACAATGAAAGTATATCGCTCAAAATATTATTCACCTCTATTTCAAAACTGAGCTCTGGCACCTCTACAAATCCCTGCTTCCCTCTGCGAAGGGCCTATCTATTTATTTTATGCTGAGTCATCATCCTCTTATTAAAAAGCACCAGTTGGAGAGCACTGCTGTCATTTGCATTCATTATTGTTAGTTTACATTGAGTATGACTTGACTGGATCTATTTTACCATGAATTACAATGTCTAGTCGGTCCTTGATCTTTAAAGGTGCCCTGCATTTATGTTTTGCAGTCTCAGAAAGGGCTAGCGAGATGCCATCTTGTTATATCATATTATGATTGTTTTGAGAAAGTGTTGTCATCCGAGATTTATTATTATTGCTCGCTAGTTGATTATGCCATTGATATGAGTAAACTTGAAACCTAAGCGTTATTGTGAATGTGGTTAGTTATAATCTTTGCTGAAAAATTGAATGCTAACTTTACATATTTACAACAACAAGAGCAAACAGAGTTTGTAAAAGTTTTTCTTTATCACTTTCAGTTTGTCAACTGAATTGCTTGAGGACAAGCAAAGGTTTAAGCTTGGGGGAGTTGATACGTTTCCGTCGTATCTACTTTTCCAAACACTTTTGCCCTTGTTTTGGACTCTAACTTGCATGATTTGAATGGAACTAACCCGGACTGACGCTGTTTTCAGCAGAATTACCATGGTGTTATTTATGTGCAGAAACAAAAGTTCTCGGAATGACCTGAAACTTCACGGAACACCTTTTCGGAAAATATAAAAAATCCTTGCAAAAGATGAAGGCCAGGGGCCCACCACCTGTCCACGAGGGTGGGGGGCGTGCCTGCCCCCCTAGGGTGCGCCCCCTACCTCATGGGCCCCCTAGAGCTCCTCTGACCTCAAGTCCAACTCTATATATTTGGTTTCGAGGAGAAAAAAAATCAGAGAGAAGAAATCATCGCGTTTTACGATACGAAGCCGCCGCCAAGCCCTAAAACCTCTCAGGAGGGCTGATCTGGAGTCCGTTCGGGGCTCCGGAGAGGGGAATCCGTCGCCATCGTCATCATCAATCATCCTCCATCACCAATTTCATGATGCTCACCGCCGTGCGTGAGTAATTCCATCGTAGGCTTTCTAGACGGTGATGGGTTGGATGGGATCTATCATGTAATCGAGTTAGTTTTGTTAGGGTTTGATCCCTAGTATCCACTATGTTCTGAGATTGATGTTGCTATGACTTTGCTATGCTTAATGCTTGTCACTAGGGCCCGAGTGCCATAATTTCAGATCTGAACCTATTATGTTTTCATCAATATATGAGAGTTCTTGATCCTATCTTCCAAGTCTATAGTCACCTATTATGTGTTATGATCCGTTAACCCCGAAGTGACAATAATCAGGATACTTACCGGTGATGATCGTAGTTTGAGGAGTTCATGTATTCACTATGTGTTAATGCTTTGTTCCGGTACTCTATTAAAAGGATGCCTTAATATCCCTCAGTTTCCGTAAGGACCCCGCTGGCACGGGAGGGTAGGACAAAAGATGTCATGCAAGTTCTTTTCCATAAGCACGTATGACTATATTTGGAATACATGCCTACATTATATCAATGAACTGGAGCTAGTTCTATGTCACCCTAGGTTATGACTGTTACATGATGAACCGCATCCGGCATAATTCTCCATTACTGATCCATTACCTACGAGGTTTCCACATATTGTTCTTCGCTTATTTACTTTTCTGTTGCTATTGCTATCATCACTACAAAATACCAAAAACATTACTTTTGCTACCGTTACCTTTTGCTACCGCTACCACTACTATCATATTACTTTGCTACTAAATACTTTGCTGCAGATATTAAGTTTCTAGGTGTGGTTGAATTGACAACTCAACTGCTAATACTTGAGAATATTCTTTGGCTCCCCTTGTGTCGAATCAGTAAATTTGGGTTGAATACTCTACCCTCGAAAACTGTTGTGATCCCCTATACTTGTGGGTTATCACATGTCGATTTCATTTCTTACAATAAAGCGACAACCATGTGGCTCCTGCCAGTTGCCGATAATTGTGTTACAAAACATGGTCATCTCATACAACAATTTATATAATCATGTCTTGACCATATCACATCACAACATGCCCTTCAAAAACAAGTTAGACGTCCTCTACTTTGTTGTTGCAAGTTTTACGTGGCTGCTACGGGCTTAGCAAGAACCGTTCTTACCTACGCATCAAAAACCACAATGGGGGTATAGTGATTGCTTTTTGATCTTCAGAAAGAATCCCGTTCATTAAATCCGATTCAACTAAACTTGGAGAAACTGACACCCGTCAGCCACCTATGTGCAAAACACGTCGGTAGAACCAGTCTCATGAACGCGGTCATGTAATGTCGGTCCGGACCGCTTCATCCAACAATACCGCCAAATCAAGAAACAACTAGTGACAACAAGCAATATGTATATACCCATGCCTACAACTCCTTTGTGGTCTACTTGTGCATATAACATCTACGCATAGACCTGGCTCTGATACCAATGTTGGGGAACGCAATATTTCAAAAAAATTCCTACGATAACGCAAGATCTATCTAGGGATGCATAGTAACGAGAGGGGAGAGTGTGTCCACGTACCCTCGTAGACCGAAAGCGGAAGCGTTAAGTAAAGCGATTGATGTAGTCGAACGTCTTCGCGATCCAACCGATCAAGTACCGAACGCACGACACCTCCGCGATCTACACACGTTCAACTCGATGACGTCCCTCGAACTCTAGATCCAGCTGAGGCCGAGGGAGAGTTTCGTCAGCACGACAACATGTTGACGGTGATGACGAAGTTACCGACGCAGGGCTTCGCCTAAGCACTAAGACAATATGATCGAGGTGGAAATCTGTGGAGGGGGGCACCGCACACGGCTAAGGTAACTTGTGTGTCTATGGGGTGCCCCCTCCCCCGTATATAAAGGAGTGGAGTAGGGGGAGGGCCGGCCTCCTAGGGCGCGCCCCAAGGGGGGATTCCTAATCCTACTAGGAGTAGGTTTCCCCCCTTTCCTAGTCCAACTAGGAGGGGGAAGGAAGGGAAGAGGGAGAGAAGGAAAGGGGGGGAGGGGCGGCCCCCCAAACCCTATCCCAATTCAGGTTGGGCCTAGGGGGGGCATGCACCACACATGGCTGCGTCCTCCTCTCTTCCACCATGGCCCATCAAGGCCCATTAACTCCCCGGGGGGTTCCGGTAACCCCCGGGTACTCCGGGAAATACTCGATACACCTCAGAACCATTCCGGTGTCCGAATATAGTCATCCAATATATCAATCTTCATGTCTCGACCATTTCGAGACTCCTCATCATTTCCATGATCTCATACGGGACTCCGAACTACCTTCGGTACATCAAAGCACATAAACTCATAATACCGATTGTCATCGAACGTTAAGCGTGCGAACCCTATGGGTTCGAGAACTATGTAGACATGACCGAGACTCATCTCCAGTCAATAACCAATAGCGGAACCTGGATGCTCATATTGGTTCCTACATATTCTATGAAGATCTTTATCGGTCAAACCGTATAACAACATACGTTGTTCCCTTTGTCATCGGTATGTTACTTGCCCGAGATTCGATCATCGGTATCATCATACCTAGTTCAATCTCGTTACCGGCAAGTCTCTTTACTCGTTCCGTAATGCATCATCCCGCAACTAACTCATTAGTCACATTGCTTGCAAGGCTTATAGTGATGTGCATTACCGAGAGGGCCCAGAGATACCTCTCCGACAATCGGAGTGACAAATCCTAATCATGATCTATGCCAACTCAACAAACACCATCAGAGACACCTGTAGAGCATCTTTATAATCACCCAGTTACGTTGTGATGTTTGATAGCACACTAAGTGTTCCTCTGGTATTCGGGAGTTGCATAATCTCATAGTCATAGGAACATGTATAAGTTATGAAGAAAGCAATAGCAATAAACTAAACAATCATAGTGCTAAGCTAACGGATGGGTCAAGTCAATCACATCATTCTCTAATTATGTGATCCCATTCATCAAATGACAACTCATGTCTATGGCTAGGAAACTTAATCATCTTTGAATAACGAGCTAGTCAAGTAGAGGCATACTAGTGACAGTCTGTTTGTCTATGTATTCACACATGTACTAAGTTTCCGGTTAATAAAATTCTAGCATGAATAATAAACATTTATCATGATATAAGGAAATATAAATAACAACTTTATTATTGCCTCTAGGGCATATTTCTTCACAGTGCCATACAACATCGCGAGTCCAACCGTCATCCTGTAGAACTTGCCTTTTAGCTTTTGTGGCACTCTCTTGTCACAAAGAATGAGAGACACTTGGCGCCACTTCATCCATCCAGCTTTGATTCGATGGTTCACATTTTCATCAATACCCCCATCCTCCTGCAGCATTGACCCCAAATATCCAAAGATGTCCTTCCAAGGCACCACCTGCCCATCAAGGCTAACCTCCTCCTCCTCACACCTAGTAGTACTGAAACCACACATCATGTACTCGGTTTTACTTCTAATTAGCCTAAACCCTTTCGTTTCCAAGGTTTGTCTCCATAACTCTAACATCTTATTTACCCCCGTCTGACTATCATCAACTAGCACCACATCATCCGCAAAGAGCATACACCATGGGATATCTCCTTGTATATCCCTTTTTGTGATCTCATCCATCACCAAGGCAAAAAGATAAGGGCTCAAAGTTAACCCTTGATACAGTCCTATCTTAATCGGGAAGTCATCAGTGTCGACATCACTTGTTCGAACACTTGTCACAACATTATCGTACATGTCCTTGATGAGGGTAATGCACTTTTCTGGGACTTTGTGTTTCTCCAAGGCCCACCACATGACATTCTGCGGTATCTTATCATAGGCTTCCTCCAAGTCAATGAACACCATATTCAAGTCCTTCTTTTGCTCCCTGTATCTCTTCATAAGTTGTCGTACCAAGAAAATGGTTTCCATGGTCGACCTCCCAGGCATGAAGCCAAACTGACCTTTGGTCACGCTTGTCATTCTTCTAGGCATAGTTTCAAGTATTGTAATAAAAATGAGGGAGATCATCCATGCTCATCTCATAATCCCTTCTTTCAGCATCAAGGTTCCTTTGGGTTAAGCAAAAGTAATCAAAAGGGCTAAATTTAATAGGGCAAGGATCCGTAAGATCAAGTTTAGGAGGAGGAGGTTCCTCTTTTGGCCCCTTATAAGTGATGACAATTTCTTCGTCTTCATATCCTATATAATATTTCACTTCTTCAAATACTTGCAAAAATTCCTACCATTTTATATCAATAATCAACTGGCACAACAACGCGTGCCGACATGATCAGTTAGCTATATAAGCAACATTGTTTAGGCTGGGCCAATTGTTACTCACGAGAACACTAACTTATTAGCCTAAATTACAAAAGTATAACATAGACTTACGTGATGGGAAATCATTCTGTTCAATCGACCGATCATGCGGAGCGTTCTGCCACCCACGCAGCCGCTGGATCTCATCTGATCCAACCACACGTTCACATCAGTTTTTGCATCTGCTGCGCGCCTACGCCACAGGGTGATGTTTATGCAATAAGACCTATGTTGCAAAAACAAATCTGCAACAATACTTCTGTTACAAAAGAATCAATAAATAGACTTATGTTATAAAAAATCCTCTAAAAATTTCTGCAACACGACCACTATTGCAAAAAGAAAACTACAATGCAACCTTTGTTGTACATATTTTTGCAATAAGACATGTGTTGCAAAAGGGTTCTCGCAACACGAGTTCTGTTGCAAAAGTGAGGACGATGCTCGGTCACAAGATCCTGTAGGATTCGACGGCTCCGTACCCAACGGATTTTTAAAAACATCCACCGGCCGACGCGTAGCAGGCCGCTTACATAATGGCCCATGATTACAAATTCCATGGCCCAACTATGGTTTAGCTGGTTTGCTACAATTCAATACCTTATACGCTCTAGTTTCCTTTCCTAAATATTATTTCTTTAACCTAATTTTCTGCGGCCGCCACCTTCCCGGGCGGCCTCAACCCCCCAACCCCGTCTTCCGTGGTATATATATATCTCTACCATCTTGAGATTCTTGGCACTTCTGCATCGCAAATGACCCATGTCCTTCATAGGCTTCTGCTAACCTAATTATTTACGGCCGCCACAACCTCCAATTGACCCCATCCACCCAAGCCATATCCTGTAATATACACTGTTCAGCTTGAGATTATTTTCAATAGATATCTAGCCCATGGCACCTCTACAATGCCATAACTCATATCATTCGGAGGCATTGCACCTCCATTCCAAATATCATTCTAGAATTTGGCACCATCCATGATAACCTCCAGTTGAAATCTCGATATAGGTCATATCGTTGCCCTTGTTTCACCAATTGTTCTTTCAATCAATCATTATACTCTCTAATTCAAGTAGCATGGGTGATGGCATGTCTCGCAGCAAGATCAAAGATCTAGAAAGAATGAGCTGAGATCCAGAAAGAAAGAAGCCACCGGGCCCTTTGGAATTGGTTCTTGATGAACACCATGGAGAGGATTTGATGATGTAAGTCTTAATTTTTCTGAAAGTTATCTATTGCTGTCGATCCCTTGTTACCTCACCTAGATAGTACATTTAGATTATTGTATCGGCAAAAGGCACAATGATCGGAACCGACCCTAGAGAAAACCTCTGGCTGGGCTAATCCTCTCCTTGGGCCCAGGCTTATATACTTTTGAATTTATAGTGAATTATAGATATACACATCTTTGGGTTTGTTTTCCTAGGCCTAGAGTGAAGACCTGCGAGTCGTGGGTTAAGATTCGTACTTGCGCGAGACCACTCATGCGATGCTCGGGAGATGCAAAATATTTGATAACCAAGACCGAGCCATCAACAGAGCCCGCCCAAGGCTAGGCCGACTCTTGTTGGACTTAAGCTTATATACTCTAGAGAGTTCTCTTTGTCAAAATTTATTTGTATACCCGTGTTTCAAATTCATGTAAGCGTCACTAATGAATATATACTTTATTAGAACTCCTATAGAACATTACTATTGTAGAAACATCTATTTTGTGTGTTTGCAATAGGGCCCCTTGTGTACATACATAAAAAAAGGATCATGATAAGTGTCACACGTGTGCAGGGGCGGACGCAGGATTTGACCAAGCCTAGGGCCCTAGGCTGCTACAGTGGAGCTACGGTGCTGCTACAGTGAACAATA